>NC_051079.1:8668672-8690712 GCF_004664715.2 Peromyscus leucopus
GAATAGTCCTTTAATTTTTTGATTGTCTTCTGTCCCATATCAGAAGATGGCTATTTCTTCTGACATGAAACAGAGATTTTGCATTTTCCTTTTAACAACATGCTTGGGTTTAAAGAAGGAGAGAGCCATTCTCCAACTTGAAAGCCAGCTTTAATTTTTAATTGAATCCGGACTACAAAAAGACCATTTGTGTTAAGTGTCTTTATAGAAGAGAAGAAACAAACATTTAGGAAGACTTATGAAATTTTATAGGTGATATACCAATAGGCCAATTTACTCTTTTTCTTGGACATATTTTTTAGATGATTTGTCCCTTTTCTTTAGATGTCTCATTTGTCCAGTGTTCTTCAGATTCCTTAGCCTTCTTTCTCCTGAAAGACAAAAACAAAAACCTTTGCCCAAGACTGACTTTGGGAAGGTTCCCTTTAGACAAGTTATATCTGATTAAATGAAAAGCAGTTGTTAATGGTATAAGTTAGTTTAAAATGGATGGTCATGCTGGTTGATGAACTATCATCTCTTCTAATTAAGAGATTTCTCTTATTCAAACTGAACCTTTATCAATTTTGATGGTATCCACAGCTTATCTTCTCCTGTAAAAACAAAAGCAAAACCTCGTTCCCAACATAACACATATCTTAGTTTTTATTCTGAGCTCAACATATCTTTAAAGTATGTTTAAAGTGTGTTTAATTCTGTAGCTTTTCTATTATTCAATGTTTCTCTGCAGCTGTTGTTCCTTTCTCATTAGCATTGAGAAAGTTCAAAGTTAATAGAGCATTATGTAATCTATTTCTGGGGGTTTTGTTACCCCTTTCTGTTTAGTTAGTATATGTTTTAGAATTCTATTTGATCTTTCTATAACTGCTTAGCATGTAGGATTCTGTGGTGTACCTGTAATGTGGTTTATATTGTAATAAGCAAAAAGAAGTTTCATTTTACCAGAGGTATATGCTGGAGCATTGTCAGTTTTAATTTGTATATCCATGATGGCCATAACTTCTAGCAAATGTGTGATTACAGAATCAGCTTTTTCAGAACCCAAAGCAGCTGCCCATTAAAATCCTGAATAAATATCAATTGTATGGTGTACATATTGCAGTTTTCAAAATTCTGCAAAGTGAAACACTACCATTTGCCAGATTTCATTCCTCTGAGTACCCTTTGGGTTACATCCTGCTGATAATGGAGTCTAAATATAAAAAGAACAAATAGGACATTTCCTTACAATTTCCTTGGCTTGTTACCTAATTATGGAAATATCCTTTTTTAAACCTTTACTATTGACATGATTTTTTTTTTATGAAATTCTGAGGTCTCCAGCACATTTCCTATCAATAATTTATCATTCTCATCATTACCTTGTGCTAGAGGGCCTGGCAGACCAGTATGGGATCAGATGTGAGTTATATATATATATATATATATATATATATATATATATATATATATATATATATATATATGTATAAGGAATGCTTCCTATTCCTGATTATATATTGTAACTGAATAAATAATCAAGTTAATTATGACTCATCAGGGATAAATTCTGCAGTAATACCACTCTTTCAGCATATTGAGAGTCAGTAACTATGTTGTGAGGCTCTAAAAAATCCATTAATACCAATAGAATAGCATACAATTCTGATTTTTGAACAAAATTATAAGGACTTTGAACCATTTACTTAAATTTTCTGATTTGTAACCTGCCTTTCCTTGTTTGTTTGCATCTGTATAAAATGTCTGAGCTCCAGATATGGGTGTTTCCTGTACAATTCAAGATAAAATCCAATCAACTCTCTTTATGAGTTCAATTCTATTGCTTTTGGAATATTTGCTGTTAATCTCTCCCAAAAAATTACTGCAAGCTCTTTGCCAAGGTTCACTTTTGCCCATAATTTTCAGTGTCTTCCTTAGTTAAAGGTATGACAATTGCTGCTGGGTCTATTCCTACTAATTGACCAAGTCTCAATTTTTCTTTTAAAATCAAGTCAGAGATCTTCTTCACATAAGTTTTTAATTTTTCACTCTGTTTATTTGGCAGAAATATCCATTACAATATAATATCTTCCCTCTGCATTAATATTCCTGTAGGAGAATGCCTAAAGGGTAAAATAACCAAAATGCAATTAAGCTTTGGATCTACATGATCCATATGTCCTTCCTGTACTTTCTTTTCTACCAAGGCCAATTCTTTCTCAACTTCAGGTGATAATTTTCTTGTACTATTTAAGTTTTTGTCACCTTCTAAGGTTTTGAACAAATTACTCAGTTTATCATTTTTTTACCCCAGAAAAAATATTTTATAGATGAGAAATGTCTCCAAATAATCTTAGAAGGTCATGAAGAGTCCATAATCGCTCTCTCTTAATTTGCACTTTTTGGGGTCAAATTTTTTGTATACCTATTTTATATCCTAAATAATTAATAGAATCTCCTCTTTGTATCTTTTCAGGAGCAATTTGTAATCCCCTGCAAGGCAAAATTTTCTTTACTTGCTCAAACATTCTTTCTAAAGTATCTACATTCGAGTCAGCTAGTAAAGTATCATCCATATAATGATAAATTAAAGATTTAGGAAATTTTTTACATATCACTTCCAATGGCTGTTGTACAAAATATTGGCACAGGGTTGGGCTGTTCAACATTCCCTGTGGGAGAACCCTCCATTCATATGTCTTCACCAGTTGAGAATTATTATAAGTAGGCACTGTGAAGGCAAATCTTTCTCTTTTTCTTGTAAGGGTATTAAAAAGAAACAGTCTTTTAAATCGATAACTATAAGAGGCTATCCTTTAGATAACAGAGTAGGCAAAGGAATCCCGGATTGTAGAGAGCCCATTGGCTGAATTACTTTGTTAATTGCTTTTAGGTCTGTTACCAGTCTCCATTTACCAGATTTCTTTTTAATAACAAATACAGGAGAATTCTAGGTCTGGCTGATTCTTCAGTATACTTAGCATTTAACTGCTCTTGTACCAGCTCTTCTAAAGCCTGCAGTTTCTCTGTAGTTAAAGACCATTGCTGAATGCTGTGAAAATGTGATGCTCTGATTGGTTGATAAATAAAACACTGATTAGTCAATAGCCAGATAGGAAGTATAGGTGGGATAAGCAGACAAGCAGAATTCTGGGAAGAGAAAGGCTGAGTCAGTAGATGCCAGCCTGCTGTCCAGAGAGTAGCATGTAATAGCACACATATAAAGCCATGAAATACATGGCAACATATAGATGAACAGAAATGGACTGAGTTTAAATGTAAGAGCTTGTCAGTGGTAGGCCTGAGCTAGTGGCCTAGCAGTATTAATTAATATAAACTTCTGAGTGATTATTTTATAAGTGACTACAGGGTCTGTGGGGCTGGGCAGGACCAGAGAAAACTTCAGCTACACACCAACAGTGAAGGAGTATTCCCCTTGCTCATATCCTTTCCAACATAAGCTGTCAACAGTGTTTTTGATCTTAGCTATTCTGACAGGTGTAAGATGGTATCTCAAAATTGTTTTGATTTGCATTTCCCTGATGACTAAGCAATTCCTTAAATGTCTTTTGGCCATTTGAGATTATTTCCTTTGAGAATTCTCTGTTTAGCTCTGAAGCCCATTTTGGAATTGGATCTATTTGCCATCTTCTACATGTTGACATCCAGTTATGCCAGCTCCATTTGTTGAAGATGCTTTCTTTTCTCCATTGTACAATTTTGACTTCTTTGTCAAAAATCAGGTGTTCATAGGTGTGTGGATTAATGTCAGGGTCTTTGATTCAATTCCAGTGTTCTACATGTTGGTTTTTTATGCCAATATCAAGCTGATTTTATTATTATAGTTCCATTATAGGGCTTGAGGTCAGTTATGTTGATGCCTCCATAAGTTGCTTTTTTGTACAGGAATGTTTTTGCTATCCTGGGCTTTTTGTTTTCCTATATAAAGTTGTGTACTATTCTTTCCAGGTCTGTAAACAATTGTGTTAGGATTTCAATGAGTATTGTATTGTAGATTGCTTTTGTTAAGATAGCTATTTTTACTATATTAATCCTACTTATTCATGAGCATGGGAGAACTTTCCATTTTCTGATAACTTCTTCAGTTTCTTTCTTCAGAGACTTAAAGTTCTTATCATACAGGTCTTTCACTTGCTTAGTTAGAATTACCCCAAGGTATTTTATGTTGTTTGTGGCTATTTTAAAAGGTTAGGTTTCTCTGATTTCTTTCTCAGTCTGTTTATCATTTGTATATAGGAGAGCTGCTGATTTTTTTAGTTACTCTTGTATCCTGCCACATTACTGAAGGTTACTATCAGATGTAGGCATTCCTTGGTCAAATTTTTGGGGCCACTTATGTATACTATCATATCATCTGCAAATAGTGAAAGTTTGACTTCTTCCTTTCCAATTTGTATCCTCTTGATCCCCTTCAGTTGTCTTATTGCTCTAGCTAAGACTTTGAGTACTATATTTAGTATATATGGGGAGAGTGGACAGCCTTGTCTTGTTGCTGATTTCAGTGGAATTGCTTTGAATTTCTCTCCACTTAATTTGGTGTTGGCTATTGGCTTGCTCTAAATTGCCTTTTTTTATGTTTAGGTATGTTCCTTCTATTGCTGATCTGGTTTTTTGAGACAGGATTCCTCTGTGTAGTTTTGGTGCCTGTCCTGGATCTCACTCTGTAGACCAGGCTGGTATCAATCTCACAGAAATCCACCTGGATCTGCCTTCCAAGTCTAGGATTAAAGCTGTGTGCCACCACTGCCCTGCTGTTCTACATGTTTAGTGGTTTATTTATTATATGGCAAGGGGACTTTTTTAGGGAATCTAGTCTATTTGGTGTTCTATAAGGTTCTTGTATCTTCATAGGTATTTGCTTCTTTAAGTTGGCAATGTTTTCTTCTATGATTTTGTTGAATATATTTTCTGTGCCTTTGAGTTGGTTTTCATGGTGTCCCAGATTTCCTAGACATCTTTTGTTATGACGTTTTCATCTTTAGTGTTTTCTTTGCCTGTCAAATCAATTTACTCCATTGTATCCTCCATGCCAGAGATCCTCTCTTCCATCTCATGTATTCTGTGGGCTATGCTTGTATCTGCTCCTGCTCATTTACTCAGATTTTTTATTTCTAGTATTCCCTCTGTTTGTGTCTTCTTCACTGCTTCTATTTCAATTTTAAGATTTTGAACGGTTTCCTTCACCTGTTTAATTGCTTTTCCTTGGTTTTCTTGGCTTCCTTTAAGGGATTTATTAATCTCTTCCAATTTTTTTCCCTCAATTTCTTTAAGGGAATTTTTCATTTCCTCTTTAAAGGCCTCTATCATCTTCATAAAGTTATTTTTAAGGTCGCTTTCTTCTGCTTCTTCTACATTGAGATGTTCAGGTCTTGCTGATGTAGAACCACTAGATTCTGGTGGTACCATATTACTCTTTTTGCTGTTGTGTGTATTTTTGCACTCATCTCTTCTTCCAATAGGTGCAAGAGGTACCTGTGTCTGAGCGAGTTGCTTTTGTGCTTGTTGTGTCTGTTTGTCAGGGGGCCACTCTTAGTGCTTTAGTAACTGTTGATCTAATTAGAGCTGGCAGATTCTGTGTCTCATGGAGCTGCTCTTGGTTCAATGGGACCAGCCAGATTCTGTGTTTCAGGAAGCCACTGAGGTCACAGCCAGATGGTTCATTTGGGGAAGGGTATTGATCGTATAGTTTGCAGGATCTGATGGGAAGTTTTGGTGGCAGAGACTGCCCCCAAGAATCTTCCTTGTTGGCCAGCAACTGGGACAATTGACAGGTGAGGGTTCCCAGGCATGGATTGTGCCCCAGGATCTAAGTTCTAGAGGCAGGACTCTCTGAGTGGGAGAAGAGTCATTCACCTCTTGGTCCAATAAGAGCTGGTGGATACTGCTAGGCGGTGGTGGTGCACGCCTTTAATCCCAGCACTCGGGAGGCAGAGCTAGGCGGATCTCTGTGAGTTCAAGGCCAGCCTGGACTACCAAGTGAGTTCCAGGAAAGGTGCAAAGCTACACAGAGAAACTCTGTCTCGGAAAAACCAAAACCAAAAAAAAAAAAAAAAAAGAAGAAGAAAAAGAAAAAGAAAAAGAAAAAGAAAAAGAAAAAGAAAAAGAAAAAGAAAAAGAAAGAGCTTGTGGTGCTGCTCTTCGTCCAATAGGAGCTGGCAAATAGGAGCTGGAAGATTCTGTGTCTCAGGAAGCTGCTGAGGTCACACAGGGATGTATGGATTTGGGGTAGGGCATGGGTCTTATAGATTGCAGGGTACAATGAGGTGGTTGGTGGGGAAGCCTGCCCACAGGAGTGTTCCCTTCTGGTCAGCACCTGGGGCAGCCTGCATAGCTTTTTAAAAATTGATCCAAACTGTGTAGTTCATACTTTTATTCGTGACATTGTTTCAGTACATGACCATGCCACTGATCCATACATTTTTAATATTCCTTTTTCTTTGTCCTTTATGCCTACTGGTGTTATCATTTGTTCATTTGTCTTATATAGTCATGATTTCATTAGCTTTATAGATTAATTTTTAGATTTGTATCTACTCTACTAAGATACATACCTGTATATATGCTCCCTTTAAATTAAATAATTGTCCATCTCTTTCAATAACATCTGGAGTTTTTCAGTACATGTTTGGAAATTCTCAAAATCTAATGAATTTATTGATAGTTTTATTTTACTCTATTAGTAATTGTCCTTATACTTTGTGTATTTGTGATTTCTTATTAATGTAAGTAAATTAAATTGATGTTTGTGGTCTGATTTTGGATCTCCCAAATTGGTGAACTCTTCGGTTCATTGTGATACTTTTTTCATAAATTACTAAGTATTTTCCACATAAATGTTATCTTACTTACTAAGAGAAATATTTTTTCTATGTTGCTACCTTCCTCCATGATTGATTGTCTGATTTATCCTTTCTTACTTACACATAAAAAAGTATTAAATGAAATGGAAATAGGACTTACCCTGGTTTTCATTTTCCTCGTAAAATGTGTCTCTCTGCTCCAGTTCTTACTACAGCAGTTGTGGTTGCCTTTCACTAGTTTGAATAAATAGTTCTAGTTTGGTGTACATTTGTTCTTTTTTTTTTTTAAATGAAAGGCAGATTATTTTTTATACAATATATTCTGATTACTATTTCTACTCCCCCAACTCCTCTCATATCCTCCCCCCCTTCTCCACTCACTCAATCCACACACTTTCATGCTCTCATTAGAAAGCAAACAGATGTATAATAAAAAATAATTATTATTATCATTATAATGATAATAATAATTGAGAAATAATAAGAGAAAAACAAACAAACCTGACTAAGAGAAAACAAACAACTGAATAGAAAAAAAGGAAGAGAAAAGGCATAAATAATATATAGATTCAGAGATATACACATTAACACATAACAAAAATCCCACCAAAACACAAATAGGAGACCATAATAGATGCAGAAACAACGATTTAGGCTTATTCACTTCACCTTACAAATGTAATCTGACAGTCCATACTTTGCCAATGGATGTTGTAGTGGTAAAATATTTTATATTTCTATATATAAATCTCTTTTTATCTTTGCTGTGGGATGGTCTGTATGTCAAATTACTCTGATTGGTCAATAAAAAAAAAAAACACTGATTGGCCAGTGGCTAGGCAGGAAGTATAGGCGGGACTAACAGAGAGGAGAAAAGAAAGAACAGGAAGGCAGAAGGAGTCACTGCCAGCCGCCACCATGACAAACAGCATGTGAAGATGCCGGTAAGCTACAAGCCACATGGCAAGGTATAGATTTATGGAAATGGATTAATTTAAGCTATAAGAACAGTTAGCAAGAAGCCTGCCGTGGCCATACAGTTTGTAAGCAATATAAGTCTCTGTGTTTACTTGGTTGGATCTGAGCGGCTGTCGGACTGGCGGGTGACAGAGATTCGTCCTGACTGTGGGCCAGGCAGGAAAACTCCAGCTACATATCTCAGTAAATCATCATTTTTTATGTACAGTTGGATTCTGACTAGAAGTATTTTGTTTAAGGGCTTTGTGACGATTTACATAAAAACATTCTGTTCATACTCAGTTCTGTTCATTGCCAATGTTGACTTAGTTACATTTCATATTAGGACCATGCATAAGATTTGTATATTTAACTGAGGTATGTCACCTTTTCCTTATGGTTTGAATGCTTTGTATCAAGGAGTCACTCTTGGGTAGCATAAGCCATTTTGTCATGAATTATAGCTAAGCCTCCTCGGTTTGCTATTTACAAGCTTGTGCATATGTTGCACTTGTAATTCAGAGTTCATTTAGTTTATAAACTTATTTTCTATGTATTGGAGAAATTATTTTGGCCACTCCACGTAGTTAAAAGGATATTTATTTAATGGCGTAACTCACAAATTAAGTAATGGGTAGGTCGCAGGGTCTGGGGAAGGTGTAATGCAGTCCAGCGGTGTTCTCCAGAGCTCTACACAGTCAATCTGCACTGGTCAGCGTCCCGGTACCGAGAGAGCGCCCAGAGCAAGAGCTGGCCCATCCAGCTCTTGGGTCCCCAGGCGCCTCCCCTCGCCCCGCCTTGTAGGCGTGACAGTTGCCAGAGTCTCAATGGGGGTTGGAACTTCCAGAACCAAGCTGGAATGGCTACCCACTACATCTCTCCCTTTTTGTCTAAATAAGAAGGTTCTAAACTAATACAAGACTATATACAAAGGAATGGTTATCAAATATTGTCCAGAAATAATGAGAGATAATGACCTAGATAAGATGTAACTACAACCAATGCAAACAATATCAAGCAAGAAACACATACTAAAATCCAGAGAAGTATAGAGCATAGGTAAACAGCATGTTATAAAGATCATTCAAAGGTGTCCTATCCTAAAGAACCTGAACCTAATACTTAATATGTTCTATCTAAGATATTATATATACTAAGTTGTAACTATAACTGCTAGTCTTCAATCCCATCAAAGACCTGAGAAGGAACATAATGGTCCCTGAGAAATGGTAGATGGATGCAAGCAACTTTCGGGAATCTTGCAAGAGTAGACCAAGACAGCTGGCAGCCTGGACAGTCACCTAATGTTTCTCAGCATTGTTGGTGCATTCAAATTGGCTACAGGCCTAGAGTATCTGACAGACCATTTTCAGAAGCAGGATTTCTGAAAGACCATCTTACCCTGTCTTGGCAGAGTACAGTGGTCGCTTTCCTTGTGTCCTGCTTGTCCAGAAAGGAGAGCATTGCATTTGTACTGTCAGCCATCAAGGCAAGGGCAGTTCTTTGCCCAGTAGGCCATTTTGTGCCAAAAGACAAACTTCCAAATGGAAATGTCTTAGAAGCCCAACATTCTCTCGGGATCAATTGGTGCAGCCAGGAGCAATTGTGTCTCACGTCAACAGAATTCTAAGTTATTTAAATGCCATATTCTCCAGGTCTATGAAGTGTTTGAAGATTACCTGCCCATCTGACCTATGTATCTGTAAATCTGGATAACCTAACTAACGTAACTATAGAGATGACAGGCATAGGCGACTATAAATCTATAAATCTTATCTATCGAAATAACCTAAGGACTAAGGCTTCACATAAATAAGGTAAACAGTCTATAAGCAAATGTATGGTGAAGAACAATGACTTCAAAATTGTGACAATACACAAGATATTTATAACAGAGGTAGGAATATATAGTGCGATATGCAATATGACAATAATATTAAATATATATCAATATACCGAATATCCTAAACAGAAGTAGAGCTTATATAAAGTATGACAGATATAAATTTACATTTGTATCAATATAAAAATGTTTCAAATAAGAGTAGAAATATATGTACATTATAACAAATATAGTTCTGTATTTGTATCAATATACAAATTATCTTAAACAGGAGTATAAAAATAGTTTACATTTGTATCAACATATAAGAATCTATAACAGTACAAATTACAGTGCAAATTATCTAAGGTTGCTATTTTACTAAGTTTGTTTACTAGTATATACAATGATTTACCATCATATCTTATACCTATCTGTTCCATTTCTTCTCCCCCCACCCCCCCTTTTTTTTTTTTTTTTTTTTTTTTTACAATCCTGAGTTAATATTTTCTTCCACCCCCAACCCTATAACCGTCATCCATAACCCTGAGAATTATGAAACCTAAGGGAGAAGGGGCGTCGTTTTCTTAGAATTGCTTCCTGCCGTTTAGGGGGTGATGTTATCTCTGTTGGGTACTGTGAGAAAGCTCAGATAGTTAAATCTCAGTTAGACTAACTGTAGGTTCTGCAGCAAGTTTTAGAGTAATGGGTAAGATTGTCTGAAATTCTGGCAAGAAGTGTAGTATGATGATGATTACCATGGCATCATTCTGGATTGGGTAGAGTTGTTGTTGTTGGGGCCCCATCTTCCTTCTGGTGACTTTTGAGATTGCTATTGGAAAAACTTATTTGTTATCAAAAATGGGAGGTTTGGATTTAAAGAGGACATAGCATGTAAGAAAGGATTCTGAGAAATCAAGAGTAAGCATGGAGAGAATTAGAATTTAGAAGACAATGGTCACTTTTTATTGGTTTCCTTCTGTCTCACACCAGAGGGCTCTTCTGATATGGGACTGAAGAATCTCTTAAACTTTTCTTTTAGCAATATGCTTGGGTTTAGAGAAGGAGTGAGCCAATTCCATCTCCAAAGCCAGCTTGGCTATAATTGAATTGGAACCACAACTTTTCTAGATTGATAGAGAGAAAGATGTTAGACAGTGAGATTTTACCATGTGTAGATTGGTACCAATAGATTCTTCTTTTCTGTTGTAAACATCCGGATATCCAAGGTCTTATGAGTTTTGGAAGATGGGTATTTCCATTATCCTGGAAAGACAAAAACAGAACCCTACCCCATCCTTTGATTGTTAAATTTTTCTTACAACTTGTAGAGATGTCACATTGGTGGATGATCTTTTACTTCTCTTCATCAAGGGGTTTTTCCTGTTCGAATCGAATTTTTATTAATTTTGTTGGTATCCATAGCTTTTCTTCTCCTGCAGAAACAAAGGCAAAACCCCTTCCCCAACGTAGAACATATCCAGGTTTCCATTCTGAGGTCAGCACATCCTTAAAATAAACTGGTTGGTTTAGCTCAGGAGTTTTGTCTGTTGTCCAATGTCTCTCCGCAGCTGTTGTTCCTTTCTCATTAGCATTGAGAAAATTCAAGGTTAATAAAGCACTATGCAGTCTATTTTTAGGGGTCATTGTTACCTGTTGCTGTTTATTTAGCATATCCTTTAAAGTTCGATTGGATCTCTCTATGACTGCTTGGCCTGTGGGATTGTGTGGTATACCTATAACATGCTTTATATTATAATAAGCAAAGAACTGTCTCATTTTATTGGAGACATATGCTGGGGCATTGTCTGTCTTAATTTGTACAGGTATTCCCATGATGGCCATAACTTCTAATAGGTGTGTAATCACAGAATCAGCCTTTTCAGAACTCATAGGAGTTGCCCATTGAAATCCTGCATAGGTGTCAATGGTATGATGTACATACTTTAATCTTCCAAATTCTGCAAAATGAAACACATCCATCTGCCAAATTTCATTTCTTTGTATACCTTTTGGATTACTCCCTGCAGGTAATGGAGTTTGGTTATAGATGGAACAAGTAGGACATTTTTTCACAATATCCCTAGCCTGTTGCCAAGTGATGGAGAAATCCTTCTTTAAACCTTTGCTATTTATATGGTGTTTCTTATGATATTCTGAAGCTTCTAGCACATTACCTATTAGTAACTGATCAATCTCATCATTACCTTGTGCTAAAGGTCCTGGCAGACCTGTATGGGATCTGATATGTGTTATATATATAGGATGTTCCCTTTTTCTGATGATTTCCTGCAATTGTATGAATAATGAAGTTAATTCTGTATTATCAGGAATAAATTCAGCAGTTTCAATATGTAAAACAACTCTCTCTGCATATTGAGAGTCAGTGACTATATTGAGGGGTTCTGTGAAGTCCATCAGTACCATAAGAATGGCATACAGTTCTGACTTTTGTACAGAGCTATATGGACTTTGCACCATTTTACTTAAGTCTCCTGCTTTATATCCTGCTTTCCCTGATTTATTTGTATCAGTATAGAATGTGAGGACTCCAGAAATTGGCTTTTGTCGTACAATGTGAGGAAGGACCCATTCAGTCTTTTTTATGAATTCTATTCTCTTGCTTTTGGGATAGTGGTTGTTAATCTCTCCCAAAAAGTTACTGTAGGCTCTCTGCCAGTATTCATTATCTTTCCATAGTGATGAAATTTCCTCATTAGTTAATGGTACTACAATTTCTGCTGGGTCCATTCCTGTCAACTGGCGAAGTCTTAATTTACCCTTTTGAATCAAATCAGAGATCTTTTCTATATAAGTCTTTAATTTCTTATTTGGTTTACGTGGTAGGAATATCCATTCCAATATAATATCTTCCCTCTGCATCAAAATACCTGTTGGGGAATGTCTGGAGGGGAATATGACAAGAATGCATTTAAGTTCTGGATCCACACGATCCACATGTGCTTCTCGAATTGTCTTTTCTACTAGAGACAATTCCTTCTCAGCTTCGGCTGATAATTCTCTTGGACTATTTAATTCTTTGTCCCCTTCTAGAGTATTAGTCAAATTTTGTAGTCCATCTTTGGTATTCCCATGATACCTAGTAAGTTGGAAATGCTTCCTAATAACTTTTGAAAATCATTAAGAGTCTTCAATCTATCTCTTCTTAATTGTACCTTTTGGGGTCTAACTTTTTGTAGCTCTATCTTATATCCTAAGTAATTAATAGAATCTCCTCTTTGTATTTTTTTTAGGAGCAATTTGCAGTCCCCAGCGAGGCAAAACCTTTTTTACTTCTTTAAACATGCTTTCCAATGTATCTAACTTTTTATCAGCTAATAGGATATCATCCATATAGTGATAAATTATGGATTGTGGAAACTTTACACGAATTATCTCTAATGGTTTCTGCACAAAGTATCGACACAAAGTAGGACTGTTTAACATTCCCTGTGGTAGGACCTTCCATTGATATCTCTTGACTGGCTGAGAATTATTATAATTAGGTACTGTGAAGGCAAATTTTTCTCTATCATTTTCCTGTAAGGGTATGGTAAAGAAACAGTCTTTTAAGTCAATAACTATTATAGGCCATTCTTTTGGTAGCATAGAGGGCAAGGGCATCCCAGTCTGTAGGGAGCCCATTGGCTGAATTACTTTATTAATAGCTCTCAGATCTGTCAGCATTCTCCAATTACCAGATTTTTTTTTTTTATAACAAATACAGGAGAATTCCAAGGACTGGTAGATTCTTCAATGTGTTGAGCATTTAACTGCTCTTGAACCAGCTGTTCTAAAGCTTGTAGCTTCTCTTTTGTCAAAGGCCATTGTCCAACCCAGACAGGTTTATTAGTTAGCCATTTTAAAGGTAAGGCAGTTGGTACTTCTGAGAGTTCAACAACAGTCGTGCTCTGTTTGTGAACAGCCTGAATGGTTGGTGACTGATTTTTATAGCATGTTATGATATTATTCCTAGAAACATGCATTGGTCTGTATTCCTTTTCTGAAAGTGTAGGAATTTTAATCTGGGTATTCCACTGTTGTAACAGATCTCGGCCCCAAAGATTTACTGCTACATTTGCTACATAAGGCTTCAGCCTTCCTCTCTGTCCTTCTGGCCCTATGCATTCAACCCATCTCGAACTCTGTTTTATCTGAGATAGGGTGCCAATCCCTAACAGTTGGACATCTACCTCTTGAAGAGGCCAATTTGGATGCCATGATTTTGGTGTAATTATAGTCACATCTGTACCTGTGTCCACCAGGCCCTCCAGAACCAGGCCATTAATTCGAATTCTAAGCTTTGGTCTTTGTTCATTTATGGAAGTCTGCCAAAATATTTGTTTTATAGTGTTCTTTGTAAACTGTGATCCAGCTATCAAAGCTGTTTTATCATCCATTGCAGTATCAGTTTTTACATTAGGCATTGGTTTATTCAGTTGTCCTGGAGAGGAATTTCTTCCACAGTGGCAGGGAATGTTCGTACTACGTTTGGTTTGGGGGCCTGCAAGAGGCCCCCTGAGGCGTTTCCCGCCAGTAAAGGGTTGCCTTGTATATCTATTTTTGATCTGCACTCACTGGTCCAATGTCGGCCTTTGCCACATCTTTTACATAATCCAGGAGGTGGTTGGGGTCTCCTGTTTAGGCTATTCCTAGAAGGAGTATTGCTTCTAGGAGTACCCCATGTACAGTTTTTACTTATATGACCTGGTGTACCACACTTAAAACATTTGGTAACACGGGGCCTTCTTTCACCTCTGGGATTTGTCTCTCCTATCCAAGCCTCATTACTGTAGTTAAGAGACTGAACACCATTAGTATATTGAATCCATTCTTCCAAAGGAGCTGATCTGATCTTTAATGGTGTAAGTATTCTTCTGCATTCTGCATTAGCATTGTCGAATGCCAAGGACTCAGTTAATACTTTTCTTAATTCTTTGTCTGACACAGCTCTTGTTATAGCTCTGTTCAGTCTTTGTAAAAAATCAGTGAAGGGTTCCTGCGGTCCCTGAAATATCTTTGTGTATACCTCAGTTGGTTTTCCAGGTTTTGGAATTTTTTCCCAAGCATTTAGAGCTGCTGTACGGCATAGGGATATTGTATGCTCATCATAAGTGGCTTGTACATTCCTGTCAGCGAAACATCCCTCACCAAGTATTTGATCTTGGGAGATCACAAAACCTCTGATTTTACCTTGTTGTTCTAAATTTTTTGCCTCTTCTCTCAACCAGCTTTTCCACTGTAACTGCTGACTATATTCTAGAACAGCTGAAATTAACTGATGCCAGTCATCTGGAATGATTCTATGTGAGGTAGACCACGAATTTAACATCTGTTTTACATATGTGGATTGTATCCCATATGTAACTACTGCTTCCTTTATATTTTTAAAGTCCCTTGTTGAAATTGGTTGTAATGTATATGTTATATATGGCTCAGGGTGTGTGTCATCTGCTGGCTTCTCATGGACAATAACAGGATAAGCCATTGTATGAGAGCCATTTGGAGATGTTACAACCTCTATGGTCTTGACCTTCTGCTTATTAGTTCCCTTGTCATGTTTACTGAGAGTTTCTTCTAGGGCTTGCAAACGAGCACCTAGGGTCTGTTCTAGGGAGTGAACCTCCTCTCTTGCAAGGGACTCCATATTTCTCATGGAATCATAGAAGTTTTTATGTTCCTCAGAAACACATGATTCCATGGACCTTATCCTATCAATTAACGATAATCTTTCTTCCTTATATACTGTCTGAGTAGCCACAACTTCACTCTGGAGAGTTAGTGTTCTATCCATTAAATATTCATATTTATTATCAATAAAATCAATTTTGGGTACAAGCCTGTTTTGTAAATCCTGATTATCAGATTCTAGAGAAAGAATCCTTTTCTCTAAGCCTTCATTGCTATCTTTGAAAGCAGATTCCAGAGAGAGAATCTTTTTCTCCAAGCCTTCATTGCTATCTTTGAAAGCAGATTCCAGAGAGAGAATCTTTTTCTGTAAGCCTTCATTGCTATCTTTTAAAGCCTGTATCAGTCCCAATAATGACTCATCTTTGTTCTTAAACCAGTGTTTGAACACTGTGTGAATTATTATGATGAATGCCAAAATGGTATAGCCCAGATATGCCTTAGGAATGTCGTATATTTCCAGGAAGATGTCATTCATCATACAGGCAAAAAGGTTTTTAAATTCTTGTGAGGTAATGTTGTCGGCCATATTACACGAATTACTCAAAATTTGTTAGTCAATTTTAAGGTGTAAAATTATCAAGTACCTTTACTTGAAACAATATGCTTACCTTTCGTGTAGTAGCCCTTTTCAGCCAGCAGGTGGCGTTGGTACAGCTCTGAAACAGGGCCTGCTGGCGATCTTGGCTGGAGTCGGAGGGAGATGGCAGAATGGCGGAGATGGCAGAAATCGGAGCTAGCACTCTCCTGCCTCTTTCGCTGGTCTGGGGCTATGCTAGGGAATTGAGATAGAACTAGCTGCTCCCTTTTTCGGGAATGGAACCGTGTAGGTGTTCCCTGGTTATATGGAACTTTACAGGCGGGTTTAGGTACCCGCCAGCTAGGGAGGAGACGGCGGGAGCCGCCCAGGCCTTTGGAGTTTGCCCCACGTTGGGCGCCAGATATTGGAGAAATTATTTTGGCCACTCCACGTAGTTAAAAGGATATTTATTTAATGGCATAACTCACAAATTAAGTAATGGGTAGGTCGCAGGGTCTGGGGAAGGTGTAATGCAGTCCAGCGGTGTTCTCCGGAGCTCTACACAGTCAATCTGCACTGGTCAGCGTCCCGGTACCGAGAGAGCGCCCAGAGCAAGAGTTGGCCCATCCAGCTCTTGGGTCCCCAGGCGCCTCCCCTCGCCCCGCCTCGTAGGCATGACAGTTGCCAGAGTCTCAATGGGGGTTGGAACTTCCAGAACCAAGCTGGAATGGCTACCCACTACATCTATGTTCAGTCAATGACTACTGGCTTTCTAGTCACTTCTGATATATTTTGGATGAAAACATGTGTATTAATACCTTAAGTGTAGTTTCCCAAGAACCACATATGATCAGACTACGTTATCATTTAGTGAGTGAATAAATACCTGTTGTGTTTAAGAACTTTATTGGATAGCACTGAATAATCCATTGAGGGTAGAATACTCTGGAAAAACAAGACACAGAAATCAATGAAAACTGTCTGCAAAGAGAAATAAATTCAATCCAATAATTTTTAAATCCAATAAAACATATGAGGTTTCTGCTTTGTTGGAGAGAATGTCTTCTATATCTAGTTTTTATTTTAAAATATGTAATTCACTCTTATACACCTCTAGAGTTGATGGTCAGCTTATGCACAGATTGAAAAATATTTCATTTCCACCCCATGTACTTTCCTGATTGCTCCATTTTGACTCTACTCAGTCATGGGGAAAAGATTCCCAATTCTCAACAGTTGACTGTGATCTCAACAAGATATCTTGCTCCCTCGTTCCTAGTTCTTTTCATTTGGCAACTTAGTAGTTTTGAAGGGGTCAGGGTTCTTTTAATGGCTATCAATCAAAGTGCTTTGTTTCAGATAAAGATTTTAGAAATATAGTTTATTTTCTTTGATCCAAATGAAACCCTTTTTCTCAGTATGAACTATGGAACTCATGCCATTATCTCATTTGTTTGTCCCTAAGCAGAAACCATACATTTCAGCAATGTGGGTGGAGACAAGAAGGTACTTTCCTGGTAACTACACCTGCTTTATGAATGTACATCAGGTATAGTGTGGAAGCTTCTGGTTTTTTAAGTTGTTCCTTGTGTTTTGCGCTAACACTCTCAAGGTATCTGGGACAAAGACATAATGGAAGCCACATTGTTCTCATTCTACTGTGGCTTCAGTGGACTTCTTACCTGTGAGTAAAGACTAGACAACAAGAAAGCCCCAGTGGTGTTGGCTTGCTTCCTGGAGAAAATTATCTGCAGATACTGAGGCAAGTGGTTGGGAATTTTAAAATGTCAGCAACCTGAATCATTACAAGGAACTCATAGTCCCAGAGTGGAAACTAAAGAGAGAGAAGCCCCTTCTTGCTGCACACTGTAAAGGAGATCATCATGAGTAAACAGCTGTAGGTTCAGTATGGACTAAATTTTATATTTAAAAAACTCACTGTTAAAACTGACAACTTATGTTTTCACCATTCACAGTATGTAGGAAATCAATGGGGAACTTTAAACTAAAAATATAATTTTCATCATTTAAATTTATTTCCTTCTTGAGACAGTTTTCATTGATTCCTATGTTTTGTTTTTCCAGAACTGCCAATATTCTACTCTGCATGAACTGTACAACCCTATTCAATAAAATCACTTGAGTAAATTAAAACAAAATACTGATAACAATTATTTTCTACCCAAGATTCTAATTTAATTAATCAGGTTGGTTGCACAGGTAATATAATTCACAGAACCTCTCTGATTATTAGAATTTGATAGGTAAGTAGAGAGTTCCTATTCTTCAGCCATTTTGGAATATAAAAAGCTTTCATATTAGTTCTAGAGATAGCTGCTTAGGATTCAAGTTCAGTTCCCAACACTCATGCTGGACAGATCACAAATGCCTTTAGTTCAGTTCCAAGTGATCTGACAATCTCTTCAGCCCTCTATGAGGACTCACACTCACATATACTTACTTACATATACCAAAACAATACACTGAATTTAAAATAAAATATATCTTAAGGAAAATATATTATGATACACTTTAGAGGAGCAACTGAATATATGCTTACCTAAATCATGTAAAACCATAGCATTATAATTTTGACAGAGATCACTTTATTCTTCTAAGAGCAATGTATGTAATGTATAAATATATGTGTACACACACACACACACACACACACAAACCATATATGCACACTTAGAAGTAGAGAGATATAAAAAAATCTGCATGTTTTCAGGCCTGTAATAAATTTGCATGGTGTTTTCATACATCCTAACACAATAAACATACTTAAAGCCATTACTAGACTGCTTGTAACTCTGGATAACTAAATACAATACTTTTTGTAATGCATCATTTAGAAAATAATCAAAATGAAAGAAAACCTGTAAATATTCACTAAAAATTGGTAAGAACCTGAACACTGAACAAAAGCTCAGATTCTACCACAAAGTTACTAAGATACTTCCTTGTCTGAGTATATGGTCTGAATGTTTGGGATTTTGCTTTTGTAGAAAACTCCAATAAATATTAATTATAATTTTTAATAAAAAATGAAGAAGTAAATGAATTGAGCAATATAATTAAATAATGCTAGTGTTATCCTTCAAGATGATTCCAGCTACCTTCCTTATTTTTGAACACATTAGGGAATTATATTGGCATGATCAATGCTACCAGATGATGTAATTCTCAAAGGGGTCAAGAAGTAGTGTCCAAGGTTCAAGCTCGTTCCTTCCACTGATTGTTACCACATTCTTATTTAATTTATTTTTGTTTTCTGTTTTTGCAAAAAACTTCATTGTGCTATTTTTGTCCTAGCTACAGATAAGCAGAGGAAAGATAAAAGTTTGATGGAGCATTTGGCAACAAGAATTGAGAAAACTGAGAGCAGATACACTTGTATTTGGGCATGTCAACATCAGTCTTTTTCATTAAAGTTCAAAGGAGTCTATCACATACAAACCACTTTTCTGTTGTATGTGACAAAAATACATTTTCTTGGCAGTAACTGATTTATAGATGTGAACCTCTGTCAGCTTCTGTACTAATTTTAGTGCTTCTTGTCAGTTTCTTACAACTAATGACATACAATAAGAATTGTTAAAAGAAAACACTTTGGAATCTGAAACAATGTGGCAGATCTCACATTGATAAGAATGGATGTGTATATTTCATGAAGTAATTAATGTATGTCCCAAGAAAATTAACAAATTCCTGCTTAACTCACATTAAGTAATTATTCTCCTCCCAGTAAGGAAATATATATATATATATATATATATATATATATATATATATATATATTCCTCTAATATCTAGTCTCACTGCAAATATGATTTTTTCTTTAATGGCTGGATTTGATATGTATTTAGTTTTTTTAACTTTATTGTGTTTTATTTTTGATACTATAATACAATTACAACATTATTACAACATTTCTCCCTTTTCTTTCCATATATATATATATACCCATTCACAGAAGATAGCTGTATCTATCTTTTAAATTTGAGTAAGATATTTTGTCTTATTCATATTCTCGAAGGTCACTGATCATGAATGCATGTTACCAGTCAACATTTACTAAAAAGGAAGGAAGATTTTGCATACTTTCTGACACTAAAACCACAGTTTAGGGCATGGCATCTGCTAAAATCAGCATGTCATTAAAAGAACAGAAAGATTGTAGAAAAATTTCTCCAGAAATGGAAATACAGTGATGCTACTTTTTATAAAAATATTTGTACCAAAAAGGAAATCTTTGTTCAATTCAATGCAAGGAAGCATATATTTCATACAGGAATTAAATGAATTAGATTTTCTATGGGTAAATTTTGTGAACATAAAAACCTTACTAATAAAATATTCCATATTCCTCACTGATAAACTCAAATACAACCTGCATATGTAAAGATTTATAGATGCATATACAATTTCATTCATAACTACTCCTGTTCCCTACCTAAACCACTGCTACCAAAACACAAAACAAGCACTTTAACGTAAACATTATTTATTTTCAAGCCAGTATTGCTTTTATTTAAAGGCTCATATACATTCTAGTTAAAAACAATTACTATTCCAAAAATATATCTGCTATTTAAAAATTACATTTCATGGGTGCAGTATCATTAGATCAAGCTTCCTCTGTGGAAACCAAGCATAAAGTATGTGCAGCATGGGAAACAGACCTGTACTCTTACACTTGGAATTTCTTAGGTGATAACAGTTTTTATTGTTGTCATGGAGAGACAGATATCATGGTTTCCATGGGAATTAACCATGTGGTAAGAGGGTTGGGACTTTTGTGATCCTATTTTATTACTCACATGTAGATAAATTACCTACTAAGAATTAAATTGTTCACCAAAATTGGATGGCTGACTCTGCCATGGTGCATTGAAGAAACATTAAAGAAACACCAAAGATTTTTCTCTGAGTGTTTGCAATTTCTTTACAAGTAGTGTATCCTGAGTACACAGAAGCCCTCTTGCTTCCCCTATAAACTTAGGCTATGCATTTATTTATTTTTGAACTTTGTGCTGTGGTCTATAGTATTGTCAAAATGACCCCTTTTCTGTGGAATCTTTCTGTGCACTGTGAATATGTGTTGCTCTGATTGGTTTATAAATAAAGCTTCATTGGCCTATAGCAGGGCAGGATGGAGCCAGGTGGGAAAATCCAAGAGAGATGGTGAAAGGAGAAAGGAGTGGGGAAGACACCAGAAGCTGCCCGAAGAGAAGCAAGATGCCAGCCGACCAATAACACCACGGCAATGTGGTAACTTATAGATTAATAGAAATGGATGGTTAGAAGAGCTAGCTAGTAAGAAGCTTGAGCCATGGGCCATTCAGTTCAAAATTATTATAAGCCTCTGTGCGTTTACTTGGGTCTGGGACTGGGGAGGACACAGGAAAACTTCTGACTACATTTTGGCACCCAGATGTGGTAGCAAGAATTTCCACCCAAAACATGAGAAAGCTTCAAAAAAATATGATTCTAAAATGGAGTTAAAAACAACTTCCTAGTTACGTCTATCAAGCAAGCCATGATAGAGAGACACATAGCATGCAGGCTTGAGGTACAGCATGGATTCCAGCCACAGTACACAGAGGTTTCTCCAAGCTGTTCAGCACATTGCATGGTGATATTAGCATTTGCTAGTACAGACAAAAAAAGGGGGCGGGGTGTTCTGGGCTACACATTGCTGTATGGAGGCATAGACACACTGTTTCCCAGAGTCAGTGATAAGCATGGTTTCCTGGTGGAGGCATAGTCCCACACTGCACAGAGCTGGCAGTAAAGGTACCTCCACCATGTTGGAAACCTGAGATGGGTAGAGTCAGCAGCCAAAGCCACTGCTTCGGTCCTAGCTAAGCTGCAATTTAAAGCAATGATCAGAAAAGGATTATAGATACACAAAACATAGTTTAAGGTGAAATAAACCTCTAAATGATTTATAATGTATGTACTATATGTTTGTAATATATGTATATATTAACGGTATCTTGACTTCAAAACTTGGATCTAAGGTTATGCTGCTTTGAAAAGGGGGCTCTGCTTTTGTTTCCATAGGAAGCAAGAGGTTATGGATTTGTTCCAGGTTAAGATGGATCATATTTGATCAAGCAAGACCTCCTGAACTTTAACAGATGGTACCTATCAACAAAGATTATAGCTGGTCTTCCCAGGACTTGAACATTATCTTGAATTTTCTCAGGATTCCCATAAGATTTGCCAGTGCCCCCAATCAACAGGA